>NW_027140026.1:20000-27500 GCF_035084215.1 Heptranchias perlo | reverse complement strand
TGCGGCCGGACCAGGCGCAGCGGACGGTACCGAGCACTCGGAGGTCGGGCGCTGCCCGCCGGAGGTACAGCGAAAGGCTGCAAACCACTTTCCGCCGCCTCCCTCCGCGGGCGTGAGACCGACGGTCGTCGGGTTTAGTTCCGCGGCTAGAGCAGGACGAGGGGCAGCGAACGGTACCGGAACGAACCCGGTCGCACACCGGGAAGTCGAGTGCCGGGTCTCGAAACGGAGCCGGGTCGGCCCAGTTTAAAACGGAGAAGAGAGTGCTGCCCTCTGCGGGTGAAAACATGGAAGTACGTTGGTTAATGATTTCCAGTTCACCCCGCTTGGTCAGGCCCACTCGGAGGCGGATAACTCCGGAACGCCGAGGCCGATTTCCTCCGGGTATGGCTCGTTGCGTGCGGCAGGAGGAGGCGCAGCGTTCGGTACCGAGCACTCGGAGGTGCGGTGCTGCCCGCCGGAGTGACAGCGAAAGGCTGCGCACCCCTTTCCGCCTGCTAACTCGGCGTCCGTGAGACCGACCGACTCCGCTTTAGCACCGGAGCTAGAGTGGGGCAAGGGGCACCGAAGGGTACCGGAACGATGACGTTCGCACACCGGGAAGTCGAGTGCCGGGCCGCCGAAAGCGAGCAGGGTGCCACCGCTCGGGGCCCCGGTTTGTCCGTCCCACCCGGAGGCCCATATCTCCGGAAGGCACAGGCCGATTTCCTCCGGGTATGGCTCGTTGTGTGCGGCCGGACCAGGCGCAGCGGACGGTACCGAGCACTCGGAGGTCGGGCGCTGCCCGCCGGAGGTACAGCGAAAGGCTGCAAACCACTTTCCGCCGCCTCCCTCCGCGGGCGTGAGACCGACGGTCGTCGGGTTTAGTTCCGCGGCTAGAGCAGGACGAGGGGCAGCGAACGGTACCGGAACGAACCCGGTCGCACACCGGGAAGTCGAGTGCCGGGTCTCGAAACGGAGCCGGGTCGGCCCAGTTTAAAACGGAGAAGAGAGTGCTGCCCTCTGCGGGTGAAAACATGGAAGTACGTTGGTTAATGATTTCCAGTTCACCCCGCTTGGTCAGGCCCACTCGGAGGCGGATAACTCCGGAACGCCGAGGCCGATTTCCTCCGGGTATGGCTCGTTGCGTGCGGCAGGAGGAGGCGCAGCGTTCGGTACCGAGCACTCGGAGGTGCGGTGCTGCCCGCCGGAGTGACAGCGAAAGGCTGCGCACCCCTTTCCGCCTGCTAACTCGGCGTCCGTGAGACCGACCGACTCCGCTTTAGCACCGGAGCTAGAGTGGGGCAAGGGGCACCGAAGGGTACCGGAACGATGACGTTCGCACACCGGGAAGTCGAGTGCCGGGCCGCCGAAAGCGAGCAGGGTGCCACCGCTCGGGGCCCCGGTTTGTCCGTCCCACCCGGAGGCCCATATCTCCGGAAGGCACAGGCCGATTTCCTCCGGGTATGGCTCGTTGCGTGCGGCCGGACCAGGCGCAGCGGACGGTACCGAGCACTCGGAGGTCGGGCGCTGCCCGCCGGAGGTACAGCGAAAGGCTGCAAACCACTTTCCGCCGCCTCCCTCCGCGGGCGTGAGACCGACGGTCGTCGGGTTTGTTTCCGCGGCTAGAGCAGGACGAGGGGCAGCGAACGGTACCGGAAGGAACCCGGTCGCACACCGGGAAGTCGACTAGCGGGCCGCCGAAAGCGAGCACGGGGCCCCGGTTTGTCCGTCCCACCCGGAGGCCCATATCTCTGGAAGGCACAGGCCGATTTCCACCGGGTATGGCTCGTTGTGTGCGGCAGGACCAGGCGCAGCGGACGGTACCGAGCACTCGGAGGTCGGGCGCTGCCCGCCGGAGGTACAGCGAAAGGCTGCAAACCACTTTCCGCCACCTCCCTCCGCGGGCGTGAGACCGACGGTCGTCGGGTTTGTCTCCGCGGCTAGAGCAGGACGAGGGGCAGCGAACGGTACCGGAACGAACCCGGTCGCACACCGGGAAGTCGACCAGCGGGCCGCCGAAAGCGTGCTCGGGTCCCCGGTTTGTCTGTCCCACCCGGAGGCTGATATCTGAGGAAGTCCGAGGCCGATTTCCTCCGGCTAACTCGGCGGGCAATGTGTCCCCCCCCCACCATCTTCGGCTGATTACCGTGGCTGGACCGGATCAAGGAGCAACGGAACCGTGCCAGAACGACGTCGGTCGGACGGCGTGAACTGATAGTGCCGAGGCCGGAAACCGAGCCGGAAATGTGCACCGATTTATTGGTCCCACTCGCAGGCCCATATCTCCGGAAGGCCGAGGCCGATTTCCTCCGGGTATGGTTCGCTGCGTGCAGCCGGAAGGGGAGCAGCGGACGGCACTGAGCAGCCGGAGGTGCGGCGCTGCCCGCCGGAGCTGCAAGCGAAAGGCTGCGCACCGCTTTCCGCTGGCTAACTCGGCGGCCGTCAGGCCGACCGACTCCGCTTCAGCACGGGAGCTGGAGTCGGGCAAGGGGCACCGAAGGGTACCGGAAGGATCACGTTCGGACACCGGGAAGTCGAGTGCCGGGCCGCCGAAAGCGAGCTCGGGGCCCCGGTTTGTCCGTCCCACCCGGAGGCCCATATCTCGAGAAGGCACAGGCCGATTTCCTCCGGGTTTGGCTCGCTGCGTGCGGCCGGACGAGGCGCAGCGAACGGTACCGAGCACTCGGAGGTGCGGCGCTGCCCGCCGGAGGTACAGCGAAAGGCTGCAAACCGCTTTCCGCCTCCTCTCCCCTCGGGCGTGAGACCGACGGTCGTCTGGTTTGCTTCCGCGGCAAGAGCAGGACGAGGGGCACCGAGCGGTACCAGAACGAACCCGGTCGCACACCGGGATGTGGAGTGCCCGGCCCAAACCCGCTACCCCCCCCCCCCCCCCCAACACCCGAAAGCGAGCCCCGGTTTGTGGATTAAAAGTGAAGCGGCAAAGATTTGTAAAACAGCGTGAAATGATGAACCAGAAGCCCAAAGTAATGGTGGGAATAAAAGTTCCAAAATGTGAAATGGTGAACCAGAAGTTGTGTGAACTGTTTAACCCAAAGTGGCAAAAATGGATTAAAAGGGGTGAAATGATCGACCGCAAAGCAGGGCAAGCATTAAACAAAAGCAGCAGCATTTTTTAAAAAGGGACAAATGGTTTACCAGAATCCCAAAAGAATGCTCAGAGACTTAAGTCCCAAAGGGGAAATGGTTAACCAGTAGCTGGGTGAACTGCTTAACCCAAAGTGGGAAAAAGGATAAAAAAGGGGTGAACTGATCAACCAGAAGTCGACAACAATGTGCGGCGATTAAGTCTGAAAGAGGGAAAGGTTGACCGGAAAGCAGGGAAATGATTAAACAAAAGCAGAAAAATTCAGTAAAAAGGGGCAAGTGGTGAACCAGAAGTTGGGTGAACTGCTTAACCAAAAGTGGGAAAGAGGATTAAAAGGGGAGAAATGTTGAACCAGATGTCGAAAACAATGCGCGGCGATGAAGTCTGAAAGAGGAAAAGGTTGACCGCAAAGCAGGGAAAGGATTAAACAGAAGCAGCAATATCTTTTAAAAAGGGACAAATGGTGAACCAGAATCCCAAAAGAATGCTCAGAGACTTAAGTCCCAAAGGGGCAAATGGTTAACCAGAAGCTGGGTGAACTGTTTAACCAAAAGTGGGAAAAAGGATTAAAATGTTGTGAAATGATTAACCAGAAGGCGAAAGCAAAGTGCGGCGGCGAAGTCCTAAAGGGGAAAAGGTTGACCATAAAGCAGGGAAATGATTAAACAAAAGCGGAAAAATTCAGTAAGAAGGGGCAAATGGTTAACCAGAAGTTGGGTGAACTGCTTAACCAAAAGTGGGAAAAAGGATTAAAAGGGGAGAAATGTTTAACCAGATGTCGAAAACAATGCGCGGCGATGAAGTCTGAAAGAGGAATAGGTCGACCGCAAAGCAGGGAAATGATTAAACAAAAGCAGAAAAATTCAGTAAAAAGGGGCAAATGGTGAACCAGAAGCTGGGTGAACTGCTTAACCAAAAGTGGGAAAAAGGATTAAAAGGGGAGAAATGTTGAACCAGATGTCGAAAACAAGGTGCGGCGATGAAGTCTGAAAGAGGAATAGGTCGACCGCAAAGCAGGGAAAGGTTTAATCAAAAGCAGCAATATCTTTTAAAAAGGGACAAATGGTGAACCAGAATCACAAAAGAATGCTCAGAGACTTAAGTCCCAAAGGGGAAATGGTTAACCAGTAGCTGGGTGAACTGTCCAACCCAAAGTGGGAAAAAGGATTAAAAGGGGTGAAATGATTAACCAGGAGGCTAAAGCAATGTGCCGCGGTGAAGTCCTAAAGGGGAAAAGGTTGACCAGAAAGCAGGGAAAGCATTAAACAAAAGCGGCAACATTTTTTAAAAAGTGGCAAATGGTTAACCAGAATCCCAAAAGAATGCTCAGAGACTTAAGTCCCAAAGGGGAAATGGTGAACCAGAAGCTGGGTGAACTGGTGAACCAAAAGTGGGAAAAAGGATTAAAAGGGGAGAAATGATTAACCAGGAGGCTGAAGCAATGTGCCGCGGTGAAGTCCTAAAGGGTAAAAGGTTGACAAGAAAGCAGGGAAATGATTAAACCAAAGCGGAAAAATTCAGTATAATGGGGCAAATGGTTAACCAGAAGCTGGGTGAAATGGTTAACCAAAAGTGGCAAAAAAAGATTTAAAGGGGAAAAATGATTAACCAGAAGTCGACAACAATGCTCGGCGATGAAGTCTGAAAGGGGAAAAGGTTGACCAGAAAGCAGGGAAACGATTAAACAAAAGCGGCAACATTTTTTAAAAAGTGGCAAATGGTTAACCAGAATCCCAAAAGAATGCTCAGAGACTAAGTCCCAAAGGGGAAATGGTTAACCAGAAGCTGGGGGAAATGGTTAACCAAAAGTTGCAAAAATGATTAAAAGGGGTGAAATGATTAACCAGGAGGCTGAAGCAATGTGCCGCGGTGAAGTCCTAAAGGGGAAAAGGTTGACCACAAAGCAGGGAAAGCATTAAACAAAAGCGGCAACATTTTTTAAAAATTGGCAAATGATTAACCAGAATCCCAAAAGAATGCTCAGAGACTAAGTCCCAAAGGGGAAATGGTTAACCAGAAGCAGGGGGAAATGGTTAACCAAAAGTTGCAAAAATGATTAAAAGGGGTGAAATGATTAACCAGGAGGCTGAAGCAATGTGCCGCGGTGAAGTCCTAAAGGGGAAAAGGTTGACCACAAAGCAGGGAAAGCATTAAACAAAAGCGGCAACATTTTTAAAAAAGTGGCAAATGATTAACCAGAATCCCAAAAGAATGCTCAGAGACTAAGTCCCAAAGGGGAAATGGTTAACCAGAAGCTGGGGGAAATGGTTAACCAAAAGTTGCAAAAATGATTAAAAGGGGTGAAATGATTAACCAGGAGGCTAAAGCAATGTGCCGCGGTGAAGTCTGAAAGAGGGAAAGGTTGACCAGAAAGCATTAAACAAAAGTGGCAACATTTTAAAATAATTGGCAAATGGTTAACCAGAATCCCAAAAGAATGCTCAGAGACTAAGTCCCAAAGGGGAAATGGTTAACCAGAAGCTGGGGGAAATGGTTAACCAAAAGTTGCAAAAATGATTAAAAGGGGTGAAATGATTAACCAGGAGGCTAAAGCAATGTGCCGCGGTGAAGTCCTAAAGGGGAAAAGGTTGACCAGAAAGCAGGGAAAGCATTAAACAAAAGCGGCAACATTTTTTAAAAAGTGGCAAATGGTTAACCAGAATCCCAAAAGAATGCTCAGAGACCAAGTCCCAAAGGGGAAATGGTTAACCAGAAGCTGGGGGAAATGGTTAACCAAAAGTTGCAAAAATGATTAAAAGGGGTGAAATGATTAACCAGGAGGCTGAAGCAATGTGCCGCGGTGAAGTCTGAAAGAGGGAAAGGTTGACCAGAAAGCATTAAACAAAAGTGGCAACATTTTTTAAAAATTGGCAAATGGTTAACCAGAATCCCAAAAGAATGCTCACAGACTAAGTCCCAAAGGGGAAATGGTTAACCAGAAGCTGGGTGAAATGGTTAACCAAAAGTTACAAAAATGATTAAAAGGGGTGAAATGATCAACCAGAAGTCGAAAACAATGTGCGGCGATGAAGTCCTAAGGTGGAAAAGTTACCCAGAAGGCAGGGAAATGATCAAACGAAAGCAGCCAAAAAATTATTAAAAGAGGGGAACTGATGAACCAAAAGATGAGAAACGGCCCGCAGAGACTAAGTCCAAAACGGGAACTGGTGAACCGGAAATGATTAACCAAAAACTAAGTCCGAAGAGGGAACTGGTAAACCAGAACTGAGTAACCCGATTTTTAAAATTAATTATAAATGGGGAAACGATTGAGCAAAAGGCGGAAATTAAGTCACAGGGACCAGGTCCGAAAGGGCAAGAGGTTACCCCGTAGGGGGCATTCGTCAACTCAATCTGAAAATTTTGGAGGCAAATCTGACCAAAATGCGGAAATCGGACCACACCGCGAGGGGCGCCATTCGACGGGGCAGGGGTAGACGCGTCGAACGGTGCCTGAAGGTCCCGGCTGCGACACGTGAGTCCGGAGATATGGCCAGTCAAAGTCTGATGGGAGGTACCGAAGCCGAAAAATCGAAACGCGTTTGCGGCGATTCGGTGTCAGAAAGTCGGTCACGAATTCAAATTCGTCCCGCTGATTCGCCAATTGCCAGCCGGTTCCGGGGGGATTGGCGGGGTACCTGCAGGATAGTAAGAGGTGGCATGTCGAGACTTAGCCTGTTTACCAGACTTGTGTCCAGCGCCTCCAGGTCTGCAGAGACCGACCCGGGCTGCCGCCCAACCGACTTTTAAGCCTTTTGGGAGTGGGAATTTTTCCCATTTTTCCCCATTTTTCGGGTTTTTTGGTCGGGCTTGAAAACGGCGGCCCCGAGGCCTCCCGGGGCTGGCGGGCTTCGGCTCCCTTGCGAGAGGGTCCGAATTCCACCCGTTTAAGCCCAGAAAGGAGTTCGGAAGTCAGTCGGTCGAGGGAACCCCTTCGGAAGTCCGACGGGGATGGATTCGGCCGGCGTTTCGGATCTCCGGTCAGAGGATTCCCCCCCTGGGCGGGGGGGTGCGAGTAGCTGCCGGCAAACGGTCCCTTGCACTTGTGGCACAAAAAGTCCGAGCACAGGTTAATGAGTTGGCCGCGGAAGCCCCTATGCCGAAATGAGAAAGCCCCCGTTGCGGGGATTTAGTGACGCATCTGCGGCCGGAGGTGGGAGGCCGTCCTGCCGAATTGACACTTGTCATTCGGGCACCTAGGGATTGGTCGGGTACCCGGAGATTTTCGAGAACACGATTTTCAGAGCTTTCTCTGACAGCCCAGGTGCACTTTAAGAGTGCCTGAAAAAGTGACACTTGGCAAAAGGCTCTCAATTTCAAAGCGGAGACCTTTACAAGAGCACTCGGAAGTCACCTGTCAGCATTTAAAGCTACATCAGGCGGCAATTTTCGAACTCTTTGTCAGTCTGAAA
>NW_027140026.1:0-7500 GCF_035084215.1 Heptranchias perlo | reverse complement strand
GTCGTCGGGTTTAGTTCCGCGGCTAGAGCAGGACGAGGGGCAGCGAACGGTACCGGAACGAACCCGGTCGCACACCGGGAAGTCGAGTGCCGGGTCTCGAAACGGAGCCGGGTCGGCCCAGTTTAAAACGGAGAAGAGAGTGCTGCCCTCTGCGGGTGAAAACATGGAAGTACGTTGGTTAATGATTTCCAGTTCACCCCGCTTGGTCAGGCCCACTCGGAGGCGGATAACTCCGGAACGCCGAGGCCGATTTCCTCCGGGTATGGCTCGTTGCGTGCGGCAGGAGGAGGCGCAGCGTTCGGTACCGAGCACTCGGAGGTGCGGTGCTGCCCGCCGGAGTGACAGCGAAAGGCTGCGCACCCCTTTCCGCCTGCTAACTCGGCGTCCGTGAGACCGACCGACTCCGCTTTAGCACCGGAGCTAGAGTGGGGCAAGGGGCACCGAAGGGTACCGGAACGATGACGTTCGCACACCGGGAAGTCGAGTGCCGGGCCGCCGAAAGCGAGCAGGGTGCCACCGCTCGGGGCCCCGGTTTGTCCGTCCCACCCGGAGGCCCATATCTCCGGAAGGCACAGGCCGATTTCCTCCGGGTATGGCTCGTTGTGTGCGGCCGGACCAGGCGCAGCGGACGGTACCGAGCACTCGGAGGTCGGGCGCTGCCCGCCGGAGGTACAGCGAAAGGCTGCAAACCACTTTCCGCCGCCTCCCTCCGCGGGCGTGAGACCGACGGTCGTCGGGTTTAGTTCCGCGGCTAGAGCAGGACGAGGGGCAGCGAACGGTACCGGAACGAACCCGGTCGCACACCGGGAAGTCGAGTGCCGGGTCTCGAAACGGAGCCGGGTCGGCCCAGTTTAAAACGGAGAAGAGAGTGCTGCCCTCTGCGGGTGAAAACATGGAAGTACGTTGGTTAATGATTTCCAGTTCACCCCGCTTGGTCAGGCCCACTCGGAGGCGGATAACTCCGGAACGCCGAGGCCGATTTCCTCCGGGTATGGCTCGTTGCGTGCGGCAGGAGGAGGCGCAGCGTTCGGTACCGAGCACTCGGAGGTGCGGTGCTGCCCGCCGGAGTGACAGCGAAAGGCTGCGCACCCCTTTCCGCCTGCTAACTCGGCGTCCGTGAGACCGACCGACTCCGCTTTAGCACCGGAGCTAGAGTGGGGCAAGGGGCACCGAAGGGTACCGGAACGATGACGTTCGCACACCGGGAAGTCGAGTGCCGGGCCGCCGAAAGCGAGCAGGGTGCCACCGCTCGGGGCCCCGGTTTGTCCGTCCCACCCGGAGGCCCATATCTCCGGAAGGCACAGGCCGATTTCCTCCGGGTATGGCTCGTTGCGTGCGGCCGGACCAGGCGCAGCGGACGGTACCGAGCACTCGGAGGTCGGGCGCTGCCCGCCGGAGGTACAGCGAAAGGCTGCAAACCACTTTCCGCCGCCTCCCTCCGCGGGCGTGAGACCGACGGTCGTCGGGTTTGTTTCCGCGGCTAGAGCAGGACGAGGGGCAGCGAACGGTACCGGAAGGAACCCGGTCGCACACCGGGAAGTCGACTAGCGGGCCGCCGAAAGCGAGCACGGGGCCCCGGTTTGTCCGTCCCACCCGGAGGCCCATATCTCTGGAAGGCACAGGCCGATTTCCACCGGGTATGGCTCGTTGTGTGCGGCAGGACCAGGCGCAGCGGACGGTACCGAGCACTCGGAGGTCGGGCGCTGCCCGCCGGAGGTACAGCGAAAGGCTGCAAACCACTTTCCGCCACCTCCCTCCGCGGGCGTGAGACCGACGGTCGTCGGGTTTGTCTCCGCGGCTAGAGCAGGACGAGGGGCAGCGAACGGTACCGGAACGAACCCGGTCGCACACCGGGAAGTCGACCAGCGGGCCGCCGAAAGCGTGCTCGGGTCCCCGGTTTGTCTGTCCCACCCGGAGGCTGATATCTGAGGAAGTCCGAGGCCGATTTCCTCCGGCTAACTCGGCGGGCAATGTGTCCCCCCCCCACCATCTTCGGCTGATTACCGTGGCTGGACCGGATCAAGGAGCAACGGAACCGTGCCAGAACGACGTCGGTCGGACGGCGTGAACTGATAGTGCCGAGGCCGGAAACCGAGCCGGAAATGTGCACCGATTTATTGGTCCCACTCGCAGGCCCATATCTCCGGAAGGCCGAGGCCGATTTCCTCCGGGTATGGTTCGCTGCGTGCAGCCGGAAGGGGAGCAGCGGACGGCACTGAGCAGCCGGAGGTGCGGCGCTGCCCGCCGGAGCTGCAAGCGAAAGGCTGCGCACCGCTTTCCGCTGGCTAACTCGGCGGCCGTCAGGCCGACCGACTCCGCTTCAGCACGGGAGCTGGAGTCGGGCAAGGGGCACCGAAGGGTACCGGAAGGATCACGTTCGGACACCGGGAAGTCGAGTGCCGGGCCGCCGAAAGCGAGCTCGGGGCCCCGGTTTGTCCGTCCCACCCGGAGGCCCATATCTCGAGAAGGCACAGGCCGATTTCCTCCGGGTTTGGCTCGCTGCGTGCGGCCGGACGAGGCGCAGCGAACGGTACCGAGCACTCGGAGGTGCGGCGCTGCCCGCCGGAGGTACAGCGAAAGGCTGCAAACCGCTTTCCGCCTCCTCTCCCCTCGGGCGTGAGACCGACGGTCGTCTGGTTTGCTTCCGCGGCAAGAGCAGGACGAGGGGCACCGAGCGGTACCAGAACGAACCCGGTCGCACACCGGGATGTGGAGTGCCCGGCCCAAACCCGCTACCCCCCCCCCCCCCCCAACACCCGAAAGCGAGCCCCGGTTTGTGGATTAAAAGTGAAGCGGCAAAGATTTGTAAAACAGCGTGAAATGATGAACCAGAAGCCCAAAGTAATGGTGGGAATAAAAGTTCCAAAATGTGAAATGGTGAACCAGAAGTTGTGTGAACTGTTTAACCCAAAGTGGCAAAAATGGATTAAAAGGGGTGAAATGATCGACCGCAAAGCAGGGCAAGCATTAAACAAAAGCAGCAGCATTTTTTAAAAAGGGACAAATGGTTTACCAGAATCCCAAAAGAATGCTCAGAGACTTAAGTCCCAAAGGGGAAATGGTTAACCAGTAGCTGGGTGAACTGCTTAACCCAAAGTGGGAAAAAGGATAAAAAAGGGGTGAACTGATCAACCAGAAGTCGACAACAATGTGCGGCGATTAAGTCTGAAAGAGGGAAAGGTTGACCGGAAAGCAGGGAAATGATTAAACAAAAGCAGAAAAATTCAGTAAAAAGGGGCAAGTGGTGAACCAGAAGTTGGGTGAACTGCTTAACCAAAAGTGGGAAAGAGGATTAAAAGGGGAGAAATGTTGAACCAGATGTCGAAAACAATGCGCGGCGATGAAGTCTGAAAGAGGAAAAGGTTGACCGCAAAGCAGGGAAAGGATTAAACAGAAGCAGCAATATCTTTTAAAAAGGGACAAATGGTGAACCAGAATCCCAAAAGAATGCTCAGAGACTTAAGTCCCAAAGGGGCAAATGGTTAACCAGAAGCTGGGTGAACTGTTTAACCAAAAGTGGGAAAAAGGATTAAAATGTTGTGAAATGATTAACCAGAAGGCGAAAGCAAAGTGCGGCGGCGAAGTCCTAAAGGGGAAAAGGTTGACCATAAAGCAGGGAAATGATTAAACAAAAGCGGAAAAATTCAGTAAGAAGGGGCAAATGGTTAACCAGAAGTTGGGTGAACTGCTTAACCAAAAGTGGGAAAAAGGATTAAAAGGGGAGAAATGTTTAACCAGATGTCGAAAACAATGCGCGGCGATGAAGTCTGAAAGAGGAATAGGTCGACCGCAAAGCAGGGAAATGATTAAACAAAAGCAGAAAAATTCAGTAAAAAGGGGCAAATGGTGAACCAGAAGCTGGGTGAACTGCTTAACCAAAAGTGGGAAAAAGGATTAAAAGGGGAGAAATGTTGAACCAGATGTCGAAAACAAGGTGCGGCGATGAAGTCTGAAAGAGGAATAGGTCGACCGCAAAGCAGGGAAAGGTTTAATCAAAAGCAGCAATATCTTTTAAAAAGGGACAAATGGTGAACCAGAATCACAAAAGAATGCTCAGAGACTTAAGTCCCAAAGGGGAAATGGTTAACCAGTAGCTGGGTGAACTGTCCAACCCAAAGTGGGAAAAAGGATTAAAAGGGGTGAAATGATTAACCAGGAGGCTAAAGCAATGTGCCGCGGTGAAGTCCTAAAGGGGAAAAGGTTGACCAGAAAGCAGGGAAAGCATTAAACAAAAGCGGCAACATTTTTTAAAAAGTGGCAAATGGTTAACCAGAATCCCAAAAGAATGCTCAGAGACTTAAGTCCCAAAGGGGAAATGGTGAACCAGAAGCTGGGTGAACTGGTGAACCAAAAGTGGGAAAAAGGATTAAAAGGGGAGAAATGATTAACCAGGAGGCTGAAGCAATGTGCCGCGGTGAAGTCCTAAAGGGTAAAAGGTTGACAAGAAAGCAGGGAAATGATTAAACCAAAGCGGAAAAATTCAGTATAATGGGGCAAATGGTTAACCAGAAGCTGGGTGAAATGGTTAACCAAAAGTGGCAAAAAAAGATTTAAAGGGGAAAAATGATTAACCAGAAGTCGACAACAATGCTCGGCGATGAAGTCTGAAAGGGGAAAAGGTTGACCAGAAAGCAGGGAAACGATTAAACAAAAGCGGCAACATTTTTTAAAAAGTGGCAAATGGTTAACCAGAATCCCAAAAGAATGCTCAGAGACTAAGTCCCAAAGGGGAAATGGTTAACCAGAAGCTGGGGGAAATGGTTAACCAAAAGTTGCAAAAATGATTAAAAGGGGTGAAATGATTAACCAGGAGGCTGAAGCAATGTGCCGCGGTGAAGTCCTAAAGGGGAAAAGGTTGACCACAAAGCAGGGAAAGCATTAAACAAAAGCGGCAACATTTTTTAAAAATTGGCAAATGATTAACCAGAATCCCAAAAGAATGCTCAGAGACTAAGTCCCAAAGGGGAAATGGTTAACCAGAAGCAGGGGGAAATGGTTAACCAAAAGTTGCAAAAATGATTAAAAGGGGTGAAATGATTAACCAGGAGGCTGAAGCAATGTGCCGCGGTGAAGTCCTAAAGGGGAAAAGGTTGACCACAAAGCAGGGAAAGCATTAAACAAAAGCGGCAACATTTTTAAAAAAGTGGCAAATGATTAACCAGAATCCCAAAAGAATGCTCAGAGACTAAGTCCCAAAGGGGAAATGGTTAACCAGAAGCTGGGGGAAATGGTTAACCAAAAGTTGCAAAAATGATTAAAAGGGGTGAAATGATTAACCAGGAGGCTAAAGCAATGTGCCGCGGTGAAGTCTGAAAGAGGGAAAGGTTGACCAGAAAGCATTAAACAAAAGTGGCAACATTTTAAAATAATTGGCAAATGGTTAACCAGAATCCCAAAAGAATGCTCAGAGACTAAGTCCCAAAGGGGAAATGGTTAACCAGAAGCTGGGGGAAATGGTTAACCAAAAGTTGCAAAAATGATTAAAAGGGGTGAAATGATTAACCAGGAGGCTAAAGCAATGTGCCGCGGTGAAGTCCTAAAGGGGAAAAGGTTGACCAGAAAGCAGGGAAAGCATTAAACAAAAGCGGCAACATTTTTTAAAAAGTGGCAAATGGTTAACCAGAATCCCAAAAGAATGCTCAGAGACCAAGTCCCAAAGGGGAAATGGTTAACCAGAAGCTGGGGGAAATGGTTAACCAAAAGTTGCAAAAATGATTAAAAGGGGTGAAATGATTAACCAGGAGGCTGAAGCAATGTGCCGCGGTGAAGTCTGAAAGAGGGAAAGGTTGACCAGAAAGCATTAAACAAAAGTGGCAACATTTTTTAAAAATTGGCAAATGGTTAACCAGAATCCCAAAAGAATGCTCACAGACTAAGTCCCAAAGGGGAAATGGTTAACCAGAAGCTGGGTGAAATGGTTAACCAAAAGTTACAAAAATGATTAAAAGGGGTGAAATGATCAACCAGAAGTCGAAAACAATGTGCGGCGATGAAGTCCTAAGGTGGAAAAGTTACCCAGAAGGCAGGGAAATGATCAAACGAAAGCAGCCAAAAAATTATTAAAAGAGGGGAACTGATGAACCAAAAGATGAGAAACGGCCCGCAGAGACTAAGTCCAAAACGGGAACTGGTGAACCGGAAATGATTAACCAAAAACTAAGTCCGAAGAGGGAACTGGTAAACCAGAACTGAGTAACCCGATTTTTAAAATTAATTATAAATGGGGAAACGATTGAGCAAAAGGCGGAAATTAAGTCACAGGGACCAGGTCCGAAAGGGCAAGAGGTTACCCCGTAGGGGGCATTCGTCAACTCAATCTGAAAATTTTGGAGGCAAATCTGACCAAAATGCGGAAATCGGACCACACCGCGAGGGGCGCCATTCGACGGGGCAGGGGTAGACGCGTCGAACGGTGCCTGAAGGTCCCGGCTGCGACACGTGAGTCCGGAGATATGGCCAGTCAAAGTCTGATGGGAGGTACCGAAGCCGAAAAATCGAAACGCGTTTGCGGCGATTCGGTGTCAGAAAGTCGGTCACGAATTCAAATTCGTCCCGCTGATTCGCCAATTGCCAGCCGGTTCCGGGGGGATTGGCGGGGTACCTGCAGGATAGTAAGAGGTGGCATGTCGAGACTTAGCCTGTTTACCAGACTTGTGTCCAGCGCCTCCAGGTCTGCAGAGACCGACCCGGGCTGCCGCCCAACCGACTTTTAAGCCTTTTGGGAGTGGGAATTTTTCCCATTTTTCCCCATTTTTCGGGTTTTTTGGTCGGGCTTGAAAACGGCGGCCCCGAGGCCTCCCGGGGCTGGCGGGCTTCGGCTCCCTTGCGAGAGGGTCCGAATTCCACCCGTTTAAGCCCAGAAAGGAGTTCGGAAGTCAGTCGGTCGAGGGAACCCCTTCGGAAGTCCGACGGGGATGGATTCGGCCGGCGTTTCGGATCTCCGGTCAGAGGATTCCCCCCCTGGGCGGGGGGGTGCGAGTAGCTGCCGGCAAACGGTCCCTTGCACTTGTGGCACAAAAAGTCCGAGCACAGGTTAATGAGTTGGCCGCGGAAGCCCCTATGCCGAAATGAGAAAGCCCCCGTTGCGGGGATTTAGTGACGCATCTGCGGCCGGAGGTGGGAGGCCGTCCTGCCGAATTGACACTTGTCATTCGGGCACCTAGGGATTGGTCGGGTACCCGGAGATTTTCGAGAACACGATTTTCAGAGCTTTCTCTGACAGCCCAGGTGCACTTTAAGAGTGCCTGAAAAAGTGACACTTGGCAAAAGGCTCTCAATTTCAAAGCGGAGACCTTTACAAGAGCACTCGGAAGTCACCTGTCAGCATTTAAAGCTACATCAGGCGGCAATTTTCGAACTCTTTGTCAGTCTGAAATCGTGTTGAGCCTCGACAGCGTCGGGCTCAGGCAGGAGGAGCTTGCCAGCAGAGAGAGGCTCACCATGGATTGCTGGTGGATGCTTTTCGAAAACATATACACATTATATTATATTATAATAATA